>NC_089725.1:4374052-4389052 GCF_035083965.1 Branchiostoma lanceolatum
CTGAAACAGCAATGAAAGTTTGTGACATATATAGAAATCTTAATTGACACGACAAAAGTACAGCGACTTTCGTAAGGTCTTCTACAACTATACATGCAAAACAACAAACAATGGGATACAAAATGATTAAACTAAGTACAAGTATATGAATACTTCAACATGTCGAGTTTAACTTATCATTTACACTACTAGTTCTAAGATCTAAACATTATGTGCCACCAGGCAATACAAGGGTCTGAACGAACGAACGAACACAATTAAACATTACAATATATATAGATAGCTTACAACTGTTTTTGTTTTGTCTTTTGTACAAGTCACGTAATAGAATAACATTTTCATACCCAAACTAGATAAGTATCTTTTAATCTTTACAATTTAAGACTATACCGACGCATTCGCCATCTTTGCGCATTCTACATCCAAAGCAAAATAGTAGGTGCCACTTCCGGTGTACGTCCGAATTAGCGCAATTGCCGATAAAGTAACGTCAAACGTAGAAAACATTTGACATGGACACCTTTAGGTGTAATGTGTTGTTTTACTTAATGGTCACCATGTAACAAGACCCGCAGGACACTTCAAGGTTACAGGCTACATGAATAGGACTAAAACAGCATCTCTTCTCCCGGAGTCAGAAACATCAGGATTGAGACCAGCTCGACACAAGCAGTGAGGACTAACTCACCCAATAGGAGAAGCAGGGGTTACGATGGCTGCTTGGGAAATTCTCTACACCATTTCCGCTACGGTCCATTGTGTATTTGGGAAGAACTATATGTTTAAGTCTATAACGCTACTTGTTTTTTGGTATCAGGCAGTGAACTAAGTGGCTTTTGTTGTTGTTCACCTTTAAGCGCCTAGTGGCACTGGTCAGCAAGTTTCCTTGCTGATTCAGTAGCAGGGAACATTTTTACAGGGAGGATGTGGGACCCCCATCTTACGTCCCTTCCGAAAGACGGTGCTGCCCCAACCGAGATTTTCTGTCCCGGACTTTGAACCATGGTCTAACAGTTACCAACTAATTGGAACCAGGACCTCAACTGTGAGGCTGCTACCAGCTGAGCTACAGGGATGTCCGTGGTACTGAATGGCTGAAAGCTGCGAATACGAAGCTAGAGTTCCAAACGATGTATCTTATTTAAAAACGTATGAGGTGGCGACCATTGAGCGACCAAAAATCTCGTTAGTTTTCGAATTTCATTGATAAAAAAATGTATTTTGTAATTTTGGTGTGTTCTGTTGTCTTTTTAATTATACTTTTACACCATAGATCGTACTATATCTAACTCATAAAGTTATAGGACGTCGACATACAGTGGAAAGGAGGACTAATAACTAATTTGGTCACAAAAATTGTCATCTGAAAATGTCGACTTCCGCCATCATGTCACTCTAGGCAATCTTTGAGCATGGAGAGGAAAAAAATTCACGCACCAACATTAGATAAACTTAATTGCATTTATTGTAATAGAACACTTCCATCGCATTGACCGTCACGGAAAAATATGGAAGGGTAGCATCATATGATACAATACAAAAGTGCGAGACACTAATTCTACTTTCTCACTGCTTGCAATAAGTTATCGCCGCTTTCTGAAACTAACTGATTCGTACAATTGTACTGTAGGTCCAGTCCTTGGTGCTGATTGGTTGTTGGGAAGCATGCAGTACTGTTCACCGCTTCCTCAGTTCTGATATAGATTTTCCTCATTAGATATGCAAACTAAGTCCCAATAAGCATAATTTGCACTTTATTGTGTACATCTCTGTCTAAGCTACCTTCATACTAAATATCATGGAAATCCGTTGTTCCTTTGTTCAGTTATTCTTCTTAGAAGATTTTCACGATGACGCCCCTGCAGTTCCAGAGCAAGCTGCTAGGGGGCCCAAACCTACACCACTTTTTAATTACATCACAAGCTATCTGCCACCCAAAAATCAAGACCATAGCACGTCCAGGTCAAAAGATACAAAAATGGAGGTTCACAATACCAGGGGGCCCAAAATCGACCTTGACTTTCGGCTTCACAACACCCGCCCACGTACCAAATATCATCGTAATCCATCAAGGGGTTCTTGAGTTATGCTGGCTATAGTAGTCCGGAAACACACACACACACACAGACACACAGACACACCCAAAACAATATCTCCATTTTTCATGGAGATAATTACGTATTACTTGCAGCTATGAAAGAGAATAAATCGACATACAAGAAAATCATCATGAAATGTCAAAGAGTTTGATTGTCATTTTCACAAGTTTTAGATTAGTATATTCAATATAAAACTGTTTTATATATGCAGGAAATTGTGGCTCAGATTCACTGTACCTTTTCAGAACCACGGCATCTTTTCAGAACCACTGCACTTTTTCAGAACAACGGCGCCTTTTCAAAACCACTGCACTTTTTCACAACTACGGCACCTTTTCAGAACCACGGCACCTTTTCAGAACCACGCGCGCCAGTGTCAATTCGGTACAGCGACATCTAGCGACTACTTTCTACTTAGCATGTGAAACAAATATGGTGACGAAATACAGTATATATCATTCCCACTCCTGGACATTTTGCGTACCCATCATACAAGAAACAAAATGACTTAAGTGTTTTCTATAGTATTAAGTTGCATTAAAACTGAGTTAGATAAAACTGAAGTGCATTGACCAACGCAGGTCGTGTTATTTATTTATTTATTTATCTATTTATTTATTTATTTATTTATTCATTTATTTATTTATTTATTTATTTATTTATTTTTTCTTTCTTTTTATTTCGCACAAGTAAAAGAATTTTACATACATATAACAGATCAATACACATAGTGCCGGGGAAGGTAGAGACCAATATGGTCTATAATATTCCATCCCCATTTTTCAAACAGAATAAATTACAATGATATAGAGAAAAAAATGACAACTTAATATCGTAACAAATAACAAATCAATAACTAATAATAACAATAACAAAAAACAAGAACTAAATTATTATATATAAAGAAACAATTACCTAACTGAACACAGAAAAATTACCAACTAAGTAAGCAAGGAAACAATTCGATAAATAATAACGATGCAAATAACGACAAGCATATATAACAACACAAGTCAATAACACAAAAAATGCACCCAGACATGCAGGATATAAATGAAAAACCAAAGAATAGAAGGTTAAGCAAAGGATTGATTGTTTAAAATGGAGCTTTTTAACATGTTTTTGAATCTCAGTAGTGATTTGCAGTTCTGTAAGTTTTCATGTAAGCTATTCCAAGTTTGCGGGCATCTGTACATCATGGAGAACATTCGCTGCTGTGTTTTTGTTTGTATCTGTTTCAAGTTGTTTCGTTGCCTTGTATTATAATGATGAAATTCCGAGTTGTAGTGAAAAAGACGTTTGAATTGATTTGGTACACAGGAACTATCATTGATTATTTTATGGACAAAAATAGAAGTTTGAAGCTTGTTAATATCATATATAGTCATAACTTTTAGATTACGAAAAAGCGAAGAGGAGGGGAATGTGTAGGAGACATTTGAAGCTAAACGAACAAAACGTTTTTGTAAGAGAAGAAGTGGTTTTAATATTGTGGCGTATGTACTAGCCCATACTATATTACAATATGCCAGGTAGGGATATATAAGACTGTAGTATAATATAAGGAATGTTTTTGGAGATAGCAGATTTACAATTTTTCTGATAATACCTATGTTTTTATAGATTTTCTGGCAAATAAGGTCTACATGTTTTTTCCAAGTTAATTTTTCATCGATGGTGATACCTAAAAAACAAGTGTGAGTTACTTGATCAATAGGTGTGTTATTGATCGCTATTTTGACATTTTCTTTATTATATTTCTTATTTTTCCCCGCAAAAATAATGAAATTCGTTTTCTTAACGTTTAATGATAATTTATTTGCTTGGAACCATTTGTTCATTTTGTCTAATTCGCGATTCATTTTGCTTACTAAAAATTCAAGATTTGAGTGGGAAGTAAATAAGTTCGTGTCATCAGCAAATAATAGTGCATATATTTCATCAGATACAAAAGCTAAATCATTGATATAGATGAGAAATAACAGGGGACCCAAAATAGAACCTTCAGGGACGCCACAGGAAATTGGTTTTGTGTCTGAAGAGTACATATTATTGGAGACATATTGTTTTCTATTTGATAAATAATCCTTTAACCAGGTGAAGACTAAGCCATTGAAGCCGTAGCATTTGAGTTTCTCCAACAATATGTCATGGTCTACCGTATCGAAAGCCTTCGATAGATCCAGAAAAACTCCAATGGTGAATTCATTCCTTTCTATGGCCGAGGTTATTTTATCTACTAATTTCAAGAGGGTCATGTATGTTGAATGATGTTTTCGGAAACCGTACTGATGTTCGTGAAGTATGTTATTTTCCTCCAGATGTTGCGAAATTCTTTTGTATACTAGTTTCTCCAGTATTTTTATTTATTTAAATTTATTTATTTATTTATTTATTTATTTATTTATTTATTTATTTATTTATTTATTTATTTATTTATTTATTTATTTATTTATTTATTTATTTATTTATTTATTTATTTATTTATTTATTTATTTATTTATTTATTTATTTATTTATTTATTTATTTATTTATTTATTTATTTATTTATTTATTTATTTATCTATTTCATGTTGATTGTTAACATCTTTCAAAGATAACAAATCTTTTGTTTCTGTAGATAAGAAGAGGCCACAGCTGTGGTAAAAGTTCGTTTATTTGTGAGAGAATTATCTGTTCTTGGAATCATCCATACGTAAGTCTTACAAGTAAGACAGCAATCCTGAGAAGGACGATCCAGGCCAAGGTGGACGAGTTATTACGCAGCGACATCTGGCGGCCAGATGTAAGTCTTCAAGCACTTGAATCAAAAGAGCGAAAGCGAGTACCTGACTGGACGTGCCACGCGTTGGCGACCTCGCTGCAAGCGAGTGATTTGACAGAGCGCTCAACAAATTTCATCGATAAAAAGTGAAGCTTTCTGTGTTTTGTTGTCTTTTTAGTCATACTTGTGCATTTTAAATGATATAAAGTCATGGGTTAAACAAGTCCAATCTGGGACGCCGCCAACGTGCCAAAGTCCAGTGCAATACATTTCAATACGTAGAATGATTTGGAGACTTGTAAACCTTCTATTATTCAAATGAAAACGGTTACTATGTAAAAAGTGATCCATAGCGAAGCGCTATCAACTACCGAAAAGGCACTGCTCTTCTTCTGGAGCATCACACTTGCAGTTGAAAAGAATATATGCCTGCGCTTTCCGCTAGGCGGCGCTACTGGGCTATGTGAGAACTACTATAGTTTCCATTGAGAAACTACATGTTTTCTGATCTAATAGGAGAAGGAGACCTGCAGTTCTAGATTTCTTTAAATCAGGCCTAGAAAATACAACAACTATATGCTCTCCTTGCGACATACTTCAAGACAACTGTGTCTCAATGAGTAACACTGATATCATATACATGTACTTAAAACTTCTTTAAGCAACCAATGCCGTTTCATGCGCTGAGCACTATGAGATAATGGTACAGTCAGACTGTGGACAAATCCATGACCAATCACGAACCTTTCAGTTTCACGATTTCTCGTTGCATGCTGGGAGACGCAGAGCAATATGGGTAGCTGATGAGGGGGCATGCAACATTATTACCATGACAAGGCGTTAGGATACATACCGGATGTGTCCGGTCCGGTCTATGTTGTCATGGTTTGTTTTCATGACATGTTTTACCTTTGTACTTATAAGGACGTATTTTTTCGTTCAATTTTTTTTCAAACCAGTATCACGTAGACTTCACGAAGACCTAAAAAAAGTGTCTGGAAACTTTATCTCGGTTGATCATCTTTCCGTTATTACTACTAGTATATTGATTATATCATATATTTTGGAATATAGAATTTTGATAAAAATGTATTCTTTACAATAGCATGCCATTTGGTACTTTCATTCATGCCAACAGGCAACAATGTGTTGTGCGACCCGCTCACATGACCACACGAAATGTATGATCATAGCAAACAGGTTCCCATTGTAAATGGTAATAGATTAAACTTATTTTAATAATACACATTGATAATACAACGCAATTGATGAAATAACAACATTGAGATACATTGTTGTATGATCGACAGGAATCAAGTTTCTAAACTTTCGTGTTAGGTTTAGTCAAGGAAAACCTCCTTGGTTTAGTCAAAGTTCAAATGAGGCTAGGTTGCATTGTTAGCACAAATGTCTGCAAGTTCGATTACTTGCAAATCGAAACAACATCACTAGAGGCCGCTGCTGCTTTACCCCGAATGCGTCAAACGCCTCAAATTGAAAGAAAGGGGCGGGGCGATAGGGGAGGATGGAAAGCCCAGGGTTCTGTGCAATGTTTGGTCCGCTGTCGCCGTAAATTTTAAAAAAATGGTTACCAATATGCGACTTGATTCATCATTTTCTATGACAAACATGATCCGATTTAAACAATAACATGACATTTGTAGAATTTGCGCGAATATCGGTTCTTACGTTTATCTATGCAGCATCCCGTAAAATTGCCCCTGTTCACGACAACCACGGTGCGCAGCGCCCTCTACGCTTGTGTTTCGCATAACACTTTACAGTCGAGGGTCAATTTTGCTTAAACTCAACGAAGTTTGAGGGCATGGCGTCTATTAGTCACCTTTATCAATGCTTTCTGCCACTCCGTTTTCCAAACAGTTGCACGTTTTTCAAAACAAGATGGGAAACGTGCTCAACTAGCTTCGCAAAATTGGCGAAATTGTTAGACATCGTTGGCACTTCACGATCCAGACCTTTCATATAATATGACATCATTCTACCGGCTCATTACAACATATGGAATGCTTAATCATACACATGGTATGGTGTGGCGCATGTATGGTGTGGCGTTGCCTGTATGCTATGTGTATCCATAACTACACATGGGCACCTAAAATTCATCGGGGCCTTTGAAACAAAATTCACCGCATTCAAGCCTTTCGTGGTGTGTTGGGTGCACCGTCGGGTCGTTTTAGATATATGTCGTAGACCATTTAATTACAACAAATTTCCATGTTTTATAATCATTCTTTTACATGTTTTAACCAGCCCTCCAATATTCTATGCAGTTGGTCAAAAGCGATCTGACAGAGAAGATTAACTGTCTGCACTTCTGGACCAGCCGCATGGAGCGTGCTTTTAGTGTGTCAAAGGTAGTTTGCTGAAAGGGATAGACCAGACCTAGGGGAAGGTATGCAGACATTTGAATGTAAAAAAAAAAAACAGATTAAAAATGTCATGATTGGCACGCCATACTGATGGCGGAAATTGATAAACAACAAGAGAAGGAAAAAAAAATTGGTGCCCTGAATTGAAAAACTTATATATTCCAAAATCTCGCAAGAAAAAGTATTTTGCACATCTATAACTACAAACAGGTATATAATCATTTTGGAAAAAAAAAATGAAGTTAAAAGCAACAAAGAATTGATGCGAACATGTGGCGTCGTGTGGCCCAACGGCAGGGTGTTCGGCCCTGAACCAAGTGGTCTCGGGTTTGAATCCCCTAGCGCCACCGATGTTCTGCCCTTGGGAAAGGTACTTTACACGACTTTCCTCACTCCACCCAGGTGTATAAATGGGTATATTGTTCTCTGTTCGTGGCGCTGTTGAAATAAGTTATGAGATACTCGAGTGCAGTGCCATGTCGTCTTTGTCTGTCCAAAAGCGAAGTAAAAGACGTGAAAATAAGTCTAAGGCATACAGGTATCATTTCTTCAGACAAGAGATTAAGATACATTACTAAAATAATGTCTGAAACTTAATTGCGAGCTGCAAATCAGTCATTGTTACTGTTGTGAGTAATAACTGACTTAGTCTTCTGAAATAATCGCCTATTTTTTTAAAACAACTCCTGGGTAAACGCTGGTTAGTCCCGGGACCATTACTGAACACACAAGTTATGGTCATTATGTTGTTTCCAACAACGTCATTCTCAAAAACGCTTAACAACGTCACGGACGGCGGACGTGACGTCACTACATCCACTCACTTTCTGCTGTTTACGACAGTTGATTGGTGCAATGTTTCCTGCGCATGCGTCACTCCCATTGATCCATTGGACGACAAGTACGCCATACTGCCGTTAGTGTTGTCCCACTCATAGCAATACAAGATCTGAGGAGACTACAGAACGGTTTTCTGCCGCCATGCACACTCGGACGCCTCCAAGAGCTCCGAGTTGAGTTGACCTTGTAGGGCATTAACAGTCAAGGACCAACCTTCCGCCTGATCGAAGCCTATTCTAAAAATATTGTCTCTTTAAGTGGACCTGCTGTTTAACTCTTTTGCTCGGATGCTTGTTGAAATGCCTTGTCCCGTGGACATGGTATGGGTATACACGCACGGCTCAGTCTAGTCAAGAAACAAATTAACGAATGAAAACCCGCGTCCAATACAAAGAACGAAATAACAAAGAACGCGACAATCAAAACTGTACTTTCCTAGAGCTAACAAAAGTTTTTTATAAAACGGGAGATGTCAATCGTTTGGACTCCTACAATAAAAGAGTTGGCGCAAACACGTGAGCTACTAATTTCGAATATGCTGTTGGAATTTTGGTGACTGCAAGGCTTGTTTGGTGAAGGGCAAACAACTCAGTCCCAACAAGCACATGGGTGTGTCTCTGGTGCCCTTGTCTCTTCTCTTGGACCACCGCGTGTCACGAATTGTCACCGAAAGGAGAACATCTTGATAGACGTGCTTCACGCAAAGGAGCTGTTTAGAAAATCACCTTCCTATATTTCCTCCGACTCGAAGTCATCATTTATTTCTCCTAGTAGAAGAAGGAAAGAGTGGATGAAAGAGAAGAAAATAGAGAGAGCAGAGAATGAGTGAGAGATGAAAGACCTGTAAGGAAAGAAAGGAGACAGATGTATAGAAAACAAAACAAGTTTATTGATATGGTTTGCTGATGCACGTATGACGCACCATCCTTATCTCTCTCACGGCATAGAAATCCTTATCCAACTCAGAACAGATGTCCGTGGCATCACATCTGACCTTGTCACATCAGCCAAGGGACGTAAAGACAAGATAAAACCTGTCTTCTCGAGTGGTTGGGAGAGATAAAACTAACTCGGACGCTCACACGGATGGATATCTTCGTAAACGCTAGACACAGGGATATCTAAAAGGATTAGATATTGTTCTGTGATAAAAATGGATTATGGTAAAACCGACCAGTCCATGTCTGTCTGTCATAACACCGTAATCTTTGGTACGTTTTTTTTTTTAACAGAGAGGTTGTCTTATGTCTTTTGACGTTTGAGGGGACCTTTTTTTTCGTTCAACTTCTCAATCATCAACATTCTATAGATTTTCATTATCTGGGTAAGTTTAGTTCTCAAGTTTTAACTGTATTCAGAGGAGAGGTTGGGGTGGGGTTGGGGTACGCACCAACTTTCATGACGCGTAATTTCATAAAGGCTCAAGCTGGAACCACAGAACTTGGTGACTTCCCCTAGAATGTAACGTTTTGTGACAATAATTCTATCATATTCAGGTATATCTGACGACAAATTCTCCGATTTTGGGTTGATCATGTACTTTCCAGGTTTTTTTGTAGGTGTACATTTGTTTTCTTACATTGATGATATCTTACGTTATCTAATGCAATTTCTATTCATTAAAATTCATAACTTATTTATGCTGATTTGATGACGTCATTAGCCAAATATTTGCTGCACTAAAAACGAAATTTGAAATACGGAACTTTTCACTAAAAGTAGGTAATTTCACTGTGTTTGGCTGTAAAAAGCGCCCAACCAACAACGTAAGCACCCCAACCCCCATTCACACACACATATACGCAAAAAACGTTTTTTTAATAACATTACATCCACCACCCCTCCCCCCCTCACGAACCTCTCCCATAAGCCACTGCGTCATAACCATGGCAACCACTCATTCTCTCCCTGTCGTTTGACGGAAGACCATCATGCAAATTGCCACTCGGGATCATAAGTGGCACAATTAGGGATCGCCAGTCACAAATAGCGATGTTTGAAGAGTCGACTTTTGTGTCGAACTGCGTAGGAGCCTGAACGGTGATTTTAATTGTACAATTAACAATCCTCGCGCTTGGCCAATAGACGGTTGCTTTATAAATAGTCTGGTCAAACAAGGCATTCTGGGTAACAAACTTCAATATAGTCTGCCTCTACCATTTCAAGAAATAGGTGCAACCGGTCCTTATTTCACCAGTGAGTGTCTCGTTAAGAAAGAACATTCACAATGAACAACTTGATCATTAGCTCCAGGGATTAGCGTCGCAATCGACCACATCTTCTCTGCATCAAGGACGCCTAAGATAGTTCATTATTTCACCAGAAATACCCCCATCAGAAAAAAAAATCTTACGAATGAAAAAGGATTCGCGTAGCAATATCAAAGCCAACAAGCGCTTTTAGCCACAGTGGTTCAAACTTTCATGTGTTTGTTCTTCTCTGAGGAATTCTGTCTCGTTCTCAAATAAAGGAACATTTTTGAAAGTTAGTAGTAGTATAAATTAATTTGCAACAGAACAGGAGTCTACAGATATGACTTATGTGGCAGAGACTGTCATTTTCAAATAGGACTGTTTAGCCATCGCGGATGCTGTAGGGCTGATGTGAATAAGGGCTTTACCATTGGAGGCCATTTAATTGAGTTGATCTTCAAGAATTACTACTATAACCTAGTCCGAGAAAAAGAAGAAAAATCTACTTCAACTATACGTCTTACTGGAGTAGTTGTCACATTGCTGTGTGGTACAATTCAATTTAGGTCCTAATCACTTTCGTCGTTCGATAGATGTACAAGCGCATGCGCAAACTTAGGACACTCTCTGGATATTCGTGCATATGTCGTGTAGAATTCTTATCATCTTGTTATCGAAAATGCTGTCTTAGATCCTTGTCGGTTGTTGGTTCTGTTGCACTGCTTGGAAATTCTACATCAAAAGTGTACATGTACGACGGCCTGCGACTTATGTGACCACGCAGTCACGGGGAAAGTGATCTCGAACCAATCAACTCACTAAAGAGCTAATCTTCCACTGGTCGTGACAGCAAGGACACACGGTATGTACGGTGATTGAATCATACGCCGTCCTGTTATTCAAATACTCAAACCTGCTGTTTTTGGCCTGAGGAAAAACCGAACGTGCATGCAGGTTGTAGACAAACAAAGTCCTTCATCTACACCCGGTGGTGAATCCAGGTCGAGCTGTGTTTGAAGTGTTTTATTCCTGATATCCTCTTTTGTGTTCCAGACCCTCTCCAGGTCCTGCACACGTGCGCCAGTGTCACCACACAAAGCTACGCACATGCGCAGTGTCGCCACCTTGCGCACGTCCGCGGACGCGGGAAGTGACCTGTCAATCATCCTAACGGTGTTCATGACCACCTGTGGGAAATCTATTTAGACCACTTGTGGTGAGAATATTCTGAGACTGAGAGAAAGGCATTCAGAGGGCGCAAAAAAACCTCTAAGGTATCGTTGCCATACGGCTGACGTTAGCGTCATCTGCAGTTGGCAGGGAAACTGCTAGGGGCCAACATTTAACTCTCATCAGCCTTCACCTCTCTTTAGATAGAAAAAATGATAATTCAGCGAGAAAGTGCTTATCATTCTGTTCACAACTGAACCAACAACAGAACTAAGAGGAAACTACTTGGAACCAAAATCTAAGCCACGTCTTTCTTTCATCCAGTCCTAGAGTCAGTAACTAGAACCTAGTAACTAGAACCGCTTTACTTTTAGTTACCTACTAATCAAAATCTCTATAGATCAACTTATCAAGATACTACTTTAACTGCTATTTGAAAGGAAAAGATTTTATGCCTAACTAGACAAGAAATCTGAATTCAAGCATTTCCTTTCTTAAAACAGTCAAAACCCATTTTTCACTTGTTGCTTATAGTGTTTAGAAAGTCAACTTCAGTGATGGTGGAAACATAACCTCTTTTGCACACACTACTGGACTATAGGTGGACTATCTTTGAGGTTATGTAACTCTTTCATCCTTTTTCCTCTCTTTCCTTCCTCTCTTTCCTTCCTCTCTTTCCTTCCTCTCTTTCCTTCTTTCCTTCCTTCCTTCCTTCCTTCCATGATTAAAGACTCCAACCGCCTGATTTGGGTTGCCGAAACGCCTTCTTCAAAGGACGTCCCTTTTGCTCTTTGCTAGAAAGAAGTCCGAGTCAACTCCATGCAACAACATTCAACAAGAAGATATATCTACAGAAGGGTGCATTTCTTAACACATGATATCTTTCTGGGCTGATGGTGAATATAAGAACATTGCAATCCTTCGCCCCTTCGTTTTGCATAGAGTCGTACGATTTGTCTGAGAGTACGGGCAGCCGAATGTTATAGAATTTTTGGTAAAGTACAGGCGTGTTTGGTTTGCCTAGAACCGTACAAAATTTCAAGTTTATAAATTTGCCCCCTTCCCTTTCCCGTAGAGTAGAAACCTATACATGAACTCTCATAAACAATTTCCGTGTTGTACAACTCGTGTTGCTGATATTTCAGCTTACCATAATGATTTCATGTGTAAGCCTAAAGATAACCTTTAGCCTTTAGTTGGGGTGCAAGACTTTAGATCGATCTCTTTAAAAACTATCGCCCCCCTCCGCCCACGAAAGACATAAAGATCGTCATATATGGGTTGATTTTCCCTCCACACCTCTCAATGTATAGACCAGTAGGTCTTTTTGGTTACTAAATAAGTTCAAACAATTGCTCCAATCTTATTCACCTACACGTTGTTCACCTCTACATTGGAATATTCGCGGACAACATAGCTTCGTTTTGGAAGAAAATCCTTAATCTGAATTTTTCTTCTGCCAAATCCAGACCATGGCGTGACAGAACAGGTGAGTTCAATAAGGTGACCATTTGCCAGCAGTAAACTTGACATGATGCCAAGTTCCTTAACGTGTCCGTAATTCTGCTCATGTTCCAAACCAGGGTCGACTGAAGTGGTAATTTCATAGTCGATATCAAAGTCATAACGTCAGGAGGGTGACGAAGAAGTCGTCTGATTCCAAAATGGAGACCATTTGGAGAACTTTGTCACTGAAAGGTTGCAAGGAACATGCGCACTCGGGTGACTTGGTATACGACTCAGAAACCAGTAGGATCACATGTTTGGCCTAACGCAAAACGTGACGCGGTGATGATATTGTTTACACATTGTGCTGCCCGCCCTCCCACTGCCTCTTAAGGAGGGTAACCAGTTCCACTATAGACTACACCTGTCCATATTGAACAGGATTGTTGACCTCACGCCTGTCTATACAGCAGGTAGAGTCTCATTGCTGTTTACATGGCGTGTTGTCATATTTTTAACGCCAGTTTTTCTTTACTATTGACAAGCCGCGTACACCTACATTAAACTGGCAGTAAAATTTGTGGTCCTCGTTTATTTATCTCCCAGTGCCCTGTACCGCTCCGTGTCTACTGCCGCGTATTTTACGACACTGCAAGCCACTGGACACGTTGTATTTTGTACAGTTCAGTCGTTTGGTCGAGATATGGATCTGTTTTTACTTTATCTCGGAGACCAGGCATGGCGCGGGACTGCACCGCTAGGAGGCGTGCTTCTTACTGACTACCAAGTTCGACCACCATGTTCATTGCCATTATCATCTTTTCTCCACCCCCCAAGAAATTGCTTCGTCCGACACCCATTCTGAAATAAATAGATTCAAGAAAATGATCGTGAGGGAAAGAAACTGAAAACGCACATAATTGGTTTGGGCACATTCTAGCATATATCAAAATGCGCCTATTTCCTTAACATCAAGCCGTACACTGTACCTTGTACGTTAACCCAATATGTAAATCGTGTTAGACTCAACTACACGGTAAAGGCAAAGTCAAGGTCATCCGGACGTTCCGGAAATGCAGAGATAATTCACTTAATTCTGTCTGTCAAATTTTACGACCGTTCATTGACTCAGGGCCGAAGACTGCATGCATACGGAACGATATATTCTAGTGACGTAACGGGGTGGATATTATAGCATGGTTTAGATCATCAGAGATAAATATCTGAATCAAGAACAGCCCATCTTCACTCGCTTAATTGACGGATGCCCACTTTGACAGAAACGTGCCTCATTTCTTCTGTGACGAAGGAGGAAAATTATTCGAAAGTCTGCTGAGCAAGTGTACACTTTTGTACAAGATTTGATCATTCTCACTCACTTTCCGCGTTTTAAGATAATACTTTTCCCCTCGATCGTACATCTTAACCTCTGTTGTCAGTCGTCATTCCGTACTTTATGTCCTCATGTCTGATTTTCATCTTCGAAAAAATTTTTTTTTTTTTACGGTTGTCCCATGTTGTTCATTTTCTCTTTCGTCGTCTTATAAGATCAACTACCCGACTATAAGGTGATACACTTTTAGATGGATCTGAAATGTATCTATTGGCAATTTGGTAAAGTCCCTTTTTGGTTAAAAGAAACAGGTTGAAATTCTTTTTAAAATTATTTTGTACATTTTGTGCTGCTGTCCCAAAGTGTAAAATGTATCAATGCCGAAAATAAGTACAGAAATGTATACAAATGTAATTTTAGCAGAAAATTCAAAATGGGAATAGAAAAAAAATGCCGTTTGAATATTATTGAAATAAAAAGCAAATTTGGACCTCTTGGCCATTTGCAAGAAAATGCTAAAGTTAAGATGCAAAATGCACGTACTCAAACTAATGTAAAAAGTACACTGATTATTCTATTTCTCATTGTAAGGGGTCAAACGGCGTCCAAAAAAAGAGTTTTTGCATTTTTTTCGGGTTCTTGTACTACATATGAAAATTGCCATTAAGAATCGTTAAATGAAACAATAACTTGAAATGCTAAGCCACTGAAATGACTTCAGACAACATTTAACTTGAAAAAAAGATGGGGTGACAACATTTTGCG